>NC_088352.1:29902500-29912500 GCF_036884655.1 Musa acuminata AAA Group | reverse complement strand
TTTCTTGACCTTACCATGAAGTTTAATTAGTGAACTCAGTATATTATTGTGATTTGATAATTTACATTAACATTTGCCAGATTGCGTTACATTCCGGGTGCTTGTTTGGCTGGTCTGCTTGGAGTCATGGCTGATGTGCCGATGATCTCATTGATTGCCATTTGCAAGAGCCCGTACATGCTTTTTAAAGGATGGAGGCGTTTGTTTCATGATCTTATAGGCCGAGAGGGCCCGTTTTTGGAAACTGCATGCGTCCCATTTGCTGGTCTAGCCATTATTCTCTGGCCATCGGCAGTTGCAGGAGCAGTCATGGCTTCCATAATATCAAGTTTCTCTTTGGGTGCATATGCAGCTGTTATAGCATACCAGGTCTGAGTTGGTTTTTTTGCTATCTATTTTCTCTTAGAAAGTACCTACTTGCTTCAGTTTATCAAGTACGTAACACGTATTACCACTAATCAACGATGTCTGACAATGATTTCCATTTTCTTATTATACTACAAAAAGTTCCATTTTCTTATTATACTACAAAAAGAATGTTCCATGATTTAGTTCCTAAATGCCTCAGGAGACATCAGTGAAGATGGGGCTAGCCTACATCATCTCTTCCATGTCTATGTTTGATGAATACAGTAATGATGTACTTGACATGCCAGAAGGATCTTGCTTTCCCAGGTGCTACTTTGTATGGTCACTCATTCCTTGCATGAAGCATCATTTTAATCTGAAACTTATTGTTAATATTAATCTTGCTAGGTATCAATATAGGAAGAAGGTACCACAGCGTGCTACCTCTTTTTCCAGACCTGTCTCTTTTCGACGGGAAAACCAGGATGCAAAAAAGGCTCCTTCACGTGCGACATCATTTAAGAATAGCATACTTGAATTGAATCCTTTGAAGGTAATAAGTTTCTGGATGTAATAACTTGACGATGTGTTCTTACACAAGTTAGCTAATGTTATGGGATATAAGAAAATGGTTTCTGCACTCTAGCCCAATGTCTGGAAGGTCTGGATGGATCCGGTAAGAGCACATAGCTCATTTCAGGACATAAGACTTTGATTAACTTTACTAATAGCAAATGGTGAAATGTACAACTCTTTTGATAGACAGGAAGATAATATGTTCCTGTCTCTTAAAATATAGTGTTGGGTATGCACTACTTATTGGGTAGTTGTTCATTAACATGTTATAGCTTATTTGTACTATTGAGATGAAACTTGATCACTGTAACAAAGTTTCCTTTATTCTCACCCTTCTCATCATTGTAGACTCTAGGAAACTTCAGGGTGTTGGTTGCATGAGTTTTAGTTGCAATCATGATGCTATATCTTCCTGCCTTTAATAATTAGCGTTTTGGGATTATTGACATTGCCATAACTTTCCTTCATTCAGGAAATCGTAACCATCTTTGGATGGTCAGGTTGAAAGTTGATCATAATTTTTTCTTAAAATCTTTCGGAGAGCCTACTTGTTATAGTCAATCATGTTCTACAGACAACCTATACCATTTGGAAAAAGTCATTGACAATGACAAATGACATTAGTGATTTGTTTCAATCCATATTTGTGTTTCCATTGTCATGGGTAGAGTTTTAAATTTTATTAGGACTAGTAATTTTCCATGTGTTGCTTTGTGTTCAGAACATGCAACCAAACTTTGAGATTGGTGAGAGCTGAATGACTATGTTCTGTGCAGTTACGGTTCGAATTAAACTTGTTCAAATGTCATAAAGAGGTTCATTGCATCAAGAGGGAGATTCATTACATAAGAAGAAAAAATAGATTAAAAGTCTATAGAAGAATAAGTCAAATTGGTTATTGATTCTTGAAAGGGTTTCTTGAAAGAGAATGATTCATCTTGAATACAATTAATATAATGTATCTTTGGGGACTATATAAACCCCATATGTTGGGTCATGAGTCAAATAGAGTTTCTGAAATTGTAAAAGTGTTTTTCTTGAGAGAAATATAGAAGATTGAAAGCTTGTCCTACTTTTCCTCTGTTTGATATCTCTATCCCCTCTTCCTATCAACATCAACATTTGGTATCAGAGCATAGGTTAAGCTATGACTTCTTCCTCAAGTGCCATCCAACTCTAGATCCCCAGATTGACAAAAGAAAATTATGACATATGGTGCATCCAAATGAAGGTTCTTCTAGGCTCCCAAGATGTATGGGAGTTTGTAGAAGATGGATTTGCTGAACCAAGTCCAGCAGAAGAAGGAGCAATGAATGCAGAAGAAAGAAAACAACTCAAAGAAAGAAGGAAGAAGGAGAAAAAGGCTTTGTTCACAATCTACCAAGGCCTTGATGATACAATGTTCGAGATCATCGCTCCAGCAAATACTTCAAAGGAGGCTTGGGAAATGCTTCAAAAAGCATTCGGTGGTGTTGATAAGGTAAAGAAACTTCGTCTACAAGTTTTACGAGCCGAGTTTGAAAAACTACAATAAGGTACTTCTGAAACTATTTCTAATTACTTCTCAAAAATCATTTCTATTGTTCATCAAATGAGACGAAATGGTGAACAAGTAAATGATCAGAGAGTAATAGAAAAAATATTGAGATCTCTAGATCCGAAATTTGATTTTATTGCTATTGCGATTGAAGAATCTAAAGATTTGGAAAAAATGTCTTTAGAAGAACTTATGGGTTCCCTTCAAGTTCATGAACAAAGGATTACAAAAAGAGGAGAAGAGAAAACTATGGAGCAAGCACTACAAGCTAAGTTTGTTCTTTAAAATAAAAGAGAATCAAATTCTCAAAGAGGAAGAGGACGAGGACAAAGAGGAAGAGGATGCAGAAATCAGACTAATCAAGAATCTTCAAACATTGAAGGTGGTGGAGAAAATTCTAGCCAAAGAGGTCGAGGTTATGGTCGAGGACGTGGCCGAGGCCGTGGACGTGGCAGAAACTCTAAAAAGTCTAAAATACAATGCTATGTTTGCAAAAGGTATGAACATTACTCTTATGAATGTTATTATAATCCTAACAATCAAGGTGATAAGATAAATTTTGTTGAGGAAGAAAAGAAGAAAAATCAAGTTTTGCTAATGAATTATGAAAATTTGAAAAATGATCAGAGCTATTTTCAGAAATGGATACAAGTTATTCCGGGAATATTACATTTGGTGATTTGTCTCAAAGACCAGTAAGAGGCAAAGGTAAAATTCTCCTTGAACTTAATAATGGCAAGGAAGTATGCATTTCAGATGTTTATTATGTTCCTGATATGAAAAATAATATTTTAAGCTTGGGACAATTACTTGAAAAAGGTTATGAAATTGAGATGAAAGATATGACTCTCTTAATTTGTGACAAGAATAAAACATTGATATCACATGTGAAAATGGCAAGGAATAGAATGTTTCCTCTACATTTGAGTATTTTTTATCAATCAAATTGTTTTAAAGCTGATATTGAGGATATTTCTACACTTTGGCATCTTAGATATGCTCATTTAAATTTTGAGGCTTTGAAACTTCTAGAAAAGTATAATACGGTGACAGGAATGCCAAAAATTGATCGCCCAGCAAAACTATGTGAAGTATGTGTCATGGGTAAACAAGAAAGAAAGCCTTTCAAAGTGAGAAGAACAAAAAGAACATGGCATCGACTCGATCTGGTGCACTCGGATGTTTGTGGCCCTATCAATCCAATAACACTTGGAGGAAGCAGGTATTTTCTTACATTTACTGATGATTATAGTGGCAAAACTTGGGTTTACATGTTAAAAGAAGAAAGAAGTTTTAAGCAAATTCAAAGAATTTAAGGATTTGGTTGAAAGACAAAGTTGTTGTAAGATTAAATGTTTAAGAACAGATAGAGGTGGTGAATATATATCAAATGAATTTGAAAGTTTTTGTAGAAATAATGGAATTCTACATCAATTCACCATGCCATACACACCTCAACAAAATAGTGTCTCGGAAAGAAAAAAATAGGACTATCCTTAATATGGTCGGATGCATGTTAAAGGAAAGAAAAATTCCAAAAGAATTTTGGGGTGATGCTGTTGCTTGTGCAGTTTATTTGCTTAACAGGTTTCCGACAAAGCGAATTAGTAATGTTACACCAGAAGAAGCATGGAGCTTATAGAAACCAAGAGTTGATCATTTGAGGATTTTTGGAAGTGTTGCATTTGCCAAGATTCCAGAAGAGAAGAGAACAAAATTGGAGGATAAAAGTCAAAAATGCATTTTGCTAGGTTATCCAGAAAATTCCAGTAGTTACAAACTCTACAATCCTATCACAAATAAAGTTGTGATGTCAAGAGATGTTGAGTTTGATGAACAACAGATTTGGAACTTGAAAAGTGATGAGCAGCATAAGAAAGTTGTAGTTTCAGAAGAAAATGATATAATACAAGCAAGCACCGAAGTTGCTTTACTAGAATCATCACCTAGATCAGCTAGGTCACATGATTCAAGAAGTCCAATTATAAGAAGGACAAGACCGATTTAGGACCTATATGATGTGACTCGAAGGATTGATACTAACAATGATGAACTTTCTTTATTTTGTCTTTTTGTAGGATATGATCCATTAACCTTCGAAGAAGCTTATAGAGATGAAAAATGGCGACAAGCTATGAATGAAGAGATTCATGCAATTAATAAAAATAATATATGGGAGCTTACTACACTTTTAGAAGACCACCAAGCTATCGGTGTTAAGTGGATCTTCAAAACAAAAAGAAATGCAAAAGGAGAGGTGGAGAAATACAAGGCCAGATTGGTTGCAAAGGGATATAAATAACAATATGGGATTGATTATGAAGAAGTATTTGCGCCAGTTGCTCGTTTGGAGACAGTAAGATTACTTATCTCTCTAGCAACTCAAATGAAATGGAAGATTTTACAAATGGATGTCAAATCAGCATTTCTTAATGGAGTTCTTGAAGAAGAGGTATATATTCAACAACCCCCTAGTTTTATTATTCAAGAACAAGAAGACAAAGTATACAAGTTAAAGAGAGCTCTTTATGGGCTTAAACAAGCCCCACGAGCATGAAATTCTCGAATATATACTTATTTTATTCAAAATGATTTTTCTAAATGTCCACATGAACATGCTCTCTATACAAAATCTAACTCTAATGGAGATATCTTGTTTGTATGCCTGTACGTAGATGATTTAATATTTACAGGCAATAGTAGCTCTATGATTATAGATTTTAAGCACTCTATGAAAAAGGAGTTTGAGATGACCGACTTGGGCTTAATGACTTATTTCCTTGGTATCGAAGTTATACAAGATAATGGAGGAATTTTTATCTCACAAGAAAATTATGCAAAGGAGGTTTTAAAGAAGTTTTCTATAGAAGATTGTCATCCTACAGATACACCTGTTGAATATGGCACCAAGTTGACCAAGGAAGGTGAAGGTACATACATTAATCCAACTTATTATAAAAGTCTAGTTGGATGTTTAAGGTATTTGACATGTACTCGACCTGATATACTATTTGGAGTTGGTTTAATAAGTAGATTTATGGAAGTTCCAAAGACATCTCATTTAAATGTCGCTAAAAGAATTTTGCGATATATCAAAGGAACAATTGAGTATGGAATGTTATATTCATCATCTAAAAAGTTGGAGTTCATTAGATATAGTGACAGTGATTGGGTCGGAAGCTACGATGATCGGAAGAGTACAACTGGATTTGTATTTTATTTTGGTGAAGCTACATTCACTTGGTCTTCAAAAAAGCAACGAATCGTTGCTCTATTAAGTTGTGAAGCAGAATATATAGCAGCTTCTTCTAGTGTTTGTCATGCAATATGGCTAAGCAGATTACTCCAAGAACTTCATATGCCACAGGAGAAGTCAACCAAAATTTATGTTGATAACAAATCAGCTATTGCCTTAGCCAAGAATCCAGTCTATCATGAAAGATCAAAGCATATCGATACAAGATTTCATTTCATAAGAGATCATATCAAAAATAAAGAAGTGGAGATACATCATGTCAAGACAAGTGAACAAGTGGCTGATATACTTACAAAACCTCTCAAATTTGAAATATTTCAACAACTTTGAAAGAAACTTGGCATGCTAGATGGAACAAGTTTAAGGGGGGAGAATGTTGGAATTAAACTTGTTCAAATGTCATAAAGAGGTTCATTGCATCAAGAGGGAGATTCATTACATCAAGAAGAAAAAATGGATTAAAAGTCTATAGAAGAATAAGTCAAATTGGTTATTGGTTCTTGAAAGGGTTTCTTGAAAGAGAATGAGTCATCTTGAATACAATTAATATAATGTATCTTTGGGACTATATAAACCTCATATGTTGGGTCATGAGTCAAATAGAGTTTCTGAAATTGTAAAAGTGTTTTTCTTGAGAGAAATATAGAAGATTGAAAGCTTGTCCTACTCTTCCTCTGTTTGATATCTCTATCCCCTCTTCCTATCAACATCAACAGTTACTTGATCATCTATTCTCGGAGTGTAAGCACCATGGTGAGGTTTTGGTCTCTCAAGGAGTAATAACACAAGAAGACATTCAAGAATCTAGATCCAGTAAAGGTGGTAGCAGGATAATAAGCATTGGTTTGCCGGCATACTCCATACTCCAGGCACCGTTACTTTCGGCAAAGACTGATACTGATGGTTTAGTTTTAAGTAAGTACATGAAGGATATTGCATCTCTTTGATGCTCAACAATAGAAAAAAAGAGAGAAGTTTGTTAGATTATTTATTTATTTATTTATTTATATGATTGATAAGATAGATGGTATAAATAATTACAGGTGACAACACTGAGATAACCACTGAAAACCGGCCTAAAGATACAATCTTCGATTGGTTCTTTGACCCTCTGATGATCATTAAAGAGCAGATTAAAGCTGAAAAATTTACAGAAGAGGAAGAAATATATTTGTCCAAATTGGTGCTGCTGCATGGTGATTCCAAGAGACTGAACAACCTTAATGCTCAATCATCATCTTCAGATCAGAGAAAACGAGCTGAAATTGATGCCCTTGCTCGGAGGTAGTTGAATTTATATTGAAAGCCAAAGCATTTTCATCTGTGTTGCTTCTTTGTTTGTACTTACTTCTTGTTATGGTATAAGGTTGCAAGGCATCACCAAATCGATCTCAAGGTATCCGACAGCCAGACGTCGTTTTGATGATCTTGTGAAATCTCTTTCCGAAGACCTTGAGATGAAGTTTGGAAGCAATCGATCTGCCAATGGGTCTCAAGAGAGTCAACGTGTACGAAGTGGTATTTTCCGAATTTTTAGCCAAAAGTCATTTGGCTCAGATACAAGCACCAAGGGCCATCATCAAGAAATCCAAGAGGTTAACAATGGCTTTTAGTTCTGTAAAACTTTACTACATACCTCTTAAATTTACAAGGATTTTTCTCAAGTGTTTTCTATGTGGATAGATGAGGAGATATTGATTGATGAACTGCTAATGACATCATGTCATATGATTGATGTACCATTTGAATGAAGATGTGCCTGTATAGTCAGGAACTTATTATTACTAGGCAACGAAAAGCCTTCGTTTGCCTATGACTGATGTGTCGTTAAATATTATGATTTGTTTTCCCATGTTTTGATTGAAGATTCCATATGAGGATTTGGTTCCTGTCTTTCATAAGTATGAAATATATTATAAACCATACTATTCATATGGACATAGATATACATGAAATGTACATCTACTTATTTTAAATGCAGTTTGCATAGTAATATGTTCTAAAAGAAAATGTAGCCTAACATTCTATATCTCGATTAGTTTGCAAAATTAAGATTCATAAGTGTATTATTATTAACTTCAATATAAAATATTTTGATCAATAATTTAGGTAAAATAAAGTTAATGAGTCAATTATTATATCATTTGATCGCACATCCCATTTTATATAAAAATAAATTATTATTTTATTATCCATAATTTATAGAAGATATTTTTTTAATCACTGCATTTAAATATGTCTTTATAATAATAAATATTTTTTAAATAAAAAAATTCTTAATAGAGTCACATGTGACAAAAAACGAAGTCTCTTTTACCTTAGCCGCATATTTGCTTCCTCTAAAAGTAAATATAAAACATATACGATCTTTAATATTCGTAAGATATATAAATATTAACAAGTTAATATAAAATGGTAATATATCAATTTATTATTAAATTCATGTAAAAAATAAAATCATTAAGATACAACACATCTTAATAGTTAGATAACAAATACATACATCACACTCGCAATCGATGGTGTACTCTCCCAATAGTGGATGGAAATGCATATTCTACATGATGGATTTCTCCAACAGTGGATGGAGCAGTATTCCTCACCTACCCAAGTGGAGATATGTTCTTCCGAATAATGGATGGAGAAATCGTTTAACCATCGCGTTACCAGTTTGCTAATTCTCAAAAGAGATCGCCCTACCTATTATCGGTAGGGATACATAATCAACCATAATCATTTATTTTATTCATCCATTCATGCATGTATCTAAAAAATAGTATGATAGAATATTATGAGAATAGGTAGGGATACATAATCAACCATAATCATTTATTTTATTCATCCATTCATGCATGTATCCAAAAAGTAGTCTAACCATAATCATTTATTTTATTCATCCATTCATGCATGTATCCAAAAAGTAGTATGATAGAATATTATGAGAAATCATAATTAATGTATGATCTACTAAATTATGTTTATTAGTAGCTCCACACTATGATGGGCCCATAACTCCTTTTATTGGTTGCACATCTAATATGGACCATTAGCATAGTCACGTTACTATATAGTAACAATCATATTAATATTAAAATTAAAAAAAAATCAATAATCATTTCTAAATGAGACATTCAAATAAAACTTTCAAGATCATCCAAAACTTTAATTAGAATAACCCAATTGACTTGACCGAAGTTCAATTCAATTAGGACCCAGTAGAACTATTCTCAAATCCTTATAGAATCAGTTTGGAATCATCCTAATTGGTCTAATTTAGATTTGATTAATTTTAATTAGGTCATATAGATTTGAACTAGTTAAATTGACTTAGAATCACCGTAAACCGACTTGAACCGATCAAACCTATATGATTCAATCAATTAACGAGGTCAAACCAATAAAAAGATAGGAAATTGGATTACGTTGTATACTGCTAGCCTAAACTGAATTGACCCACCTAACTCTTGGATGTGTCACGTGCACCGCATATGCCTGTCATAGGTAATAAGTTGGGTTGAGATACAATGGACTAGATAGAGAGACAATGATGTGTCTAACGTTAGTTGCATAGTTAGGCGAGCCTAACTTCACAAGTTGGGCTAAGCCTCACTCACGAGTTAGGTAAACCTTATTACTAAACTAGGCCACACTTTTCATGAGTTAGGTCATTCTTAGATACATGGGTTGGACTATGTCTAACCATATAAGCTGGGTCGCATCTAGCCACATGAATTGGACTGTGCTTGGTCACATGAGTTAGGTTATACTTGGTCACATAATTGTGTCATACTTACTACGTGGGTTACATCGTACATAACTACATAGGTTGGGTCATACCTGACCATATGAGTTACGTCATGCCTAACCACATATGTTGGACTATACTTAACCATATGCATTGGGTCATGTCTAATCACATGAGTTGAGTTATACTTGGCTACATGAATTAGATCATGCTTGGCTATATGGGTCGGACTATACCTTGCCAACTAGTTTAGGATATGCCTAACAATATGGGCTGAATTATACTTGACCGCTAGGTTATGTTTGACCACATATGTTAGGTCATACTCAACTATACGGAGTGGTTTGGCCAATCAACTTAAATTAGGTCAAACCTCAATTTTGACCACTTTTATTAAATTAGATTTTAATATTTTTATTTATTAAAGAGTAACTCAAATCTATCAATTAAATCATTTAGATTCAAAGTCTTAAATTTAAAACTAATTAAATTATAAAAATTCTCACATAATTTTTGAAACATATATATATTTAATTAA
>NC_088352.1:29202500-29235000 GCF_036884655.1 Musa acuminata AAA Group | reverse complement strand
CGAAGTCTGAGCTCGGTGGTTGCATCACCTGGCAGAGCTCGAAACTGAGCTCAGGCTGATGCACCTCTCTTCCAGAGGTGGTTGCACCTCTCTGCCAGAGCTCGAAGACCGAGCTCAGGCGATGCATCTCCTGTCCAAAGAGGTTGCACCTCTCTGTCAGAGCTCGAAGACCGAGCTCGTGTTGAATCTCGGATTTTGATGATGAAGTCAATTGTCATTTGTTATCTAATCTATGTGTTGAGATAAGTGTGCAGGATTAACTACGATGAGAGTAAGACAAGCAGCAGGAGTTGCGCCGGAGTCAAGATCATGATCACGTTGGGAGTTCGAGAGTTCGACGGAAGTTCGGACGGTCGTCGGAGGTTCAGAGAGAACAGATCCGAGAAGTCCAGAAGCTTGCCAAGCGAAGCTCGTCGGAACTCGCCAAGTGGATCGTCGCAAAGTCCAGGAGTATGCCGGATGTCCGCAGAAGGATCACCGAGGGTTATCGGTTGATCGACGGAAGTTGGCAGGAAACTCGCCGGAAGAAGCGATTGACGCATCGGAGCAAAGCTGCAGAAGTTGTCTTAGAGTTAATCGTAGTTAGCATGATGATTAAGCATGAAAATGGGAGGTGATCCCATTAGCTTAATCTTGGGGCAATTGGGCCCCTGAAAAGATTCAAAGTGGGCCGAATGGAGTGAACCATTCGGACCCTGATTGCACCAGGAGGTGCAACCGCCCCAGCCAGGAGGTGCAACCGCCTGGGCTGTGGGGTTGAGAGGTGCAACCGCCCCAGCCAGGAGGTGCAACCGCCTGGGCTGCGGGGTTGAGAGGTGCAACCGCCCCAGCCAGGAGGTGCAACCGCCTGGGCTGCGAGGCTGGGAGGTGCAACCGCCCCAGCCAAGAGGTTGCACCGCCAGAGCTCAAGTTCCGAGCTCTGCCAGGCGATGCAACCACCAAGCTCAGTCTTCGAGCTCTGGCAGATAGGTGCATCAGCCTGAGCTCAGTCTCGAGCTCTGCCAGGTGATGCATTCACCAAGCTCAGTCTTCGAGCTCTGGCAGAGAGGTGCATCAGCCTGAGCTCAGTTTCGAGCTCTGCCAGGTGATGCAACCACCGAGCTCAGATTTCGAGCTTTGCCAGGTGATGCAACCACCAAGCTCAGTCTTCGAGCTCTGCCAGGTGATGCAACCATCGAGCTCAGTCTTCGAGCTCTGGCAGAGAGAAGCAATCGGCAGAGCTCAGTCGTCGAGCTCTGCCAGGCGGTGCCACCTCTCCAGTCGAGAGGTGCAACCGCCTGATCCCAGAATTCTGGGATTTGATCGATTTGATCGTTTTGAGCTCGAATTTTGAATTGGGTTGAGGCCTATAAATACCCCACCCATTCAGCACTGAAAAGATACAAACCTATACCGAAATCGTGATCTTTTCTGTGATTCTAAAGAGCTCAAAAGTGTTGTAAAGCCTTTAAGTCTCCTCCTTCTGTTCTTCAAGTTTTCAATTGTAAAGTGAGGAGAGAAAGGTCTGTAAAGGTTGTCTCCTAAGCCTGTCAAAAGGAGAGAAATTGTAAGAGGGAAGTTTGGCCTTCGCCCATTGAAGGAAGGCACCTAGTTGACGTCGGCAACCTCATCGGTGGAGGAAGCCAAAAGTGGAGTAGGTCAAGGCTGACCGAACCACTCTAAATCTCTGGTTTGCGTTTATTTTCGAGCACTTTATCATTACTGCAAACCTCCCTCATCACTACTGCTCTCTGCGCTTTCACGAACAAGTTTCAAGTGCTGTTCTTCCAAATCTGCATTCAGACGTAAACTCGTATTTTCATACATTACAGTTTACGTTTTCATTTGATTCTGCAGAACTGTTTTCCGTGCTTTTACGAACGAGCATCTTTGCAGTTTACGCTTACATTTTAATCCTATTAATAACTGCAATCTGTCCTCTACGATTTTACGAACGAGTTTCAACATTTAGACGTAAAACTGCATTCAGACGTAAATCGGCTTTCCTCGCTCAATCATCAGATTTCAGTTCACGTTTACGTCTTGATTTCAACTGCATACTGCCTTCTGCGAGTATACAAACGAGTTTCAAAGTTTAGACGTAAATCTGCGTCTAGACGTAAAACTGCGTTTAGACGTAAATCTGCGTTTAGACGTAAAACTGCGTTTAGACGTAAAACTGCGTTTAGACGTAAATCTGCGTTTAGACGTAAAACTGCGTTTAGACGTAAAACTGCGTTTAGACGTAAAACTGCGTTTAGACGTAAATCTGCGTTTAGACGTAAATCTGCATTTAGACGTAAATCTGAGTTTAGACGCAAAACTGCGCTTAGACGCAAAACTGCGCTTAGACGCAATCTGCGCTTAGACGCAAACTGCACTTAGATACAAACTGAGAATTTGCTTTTGCATCATAATAGTTTTTGAACGAACGCAGCTTTTGGTTTTTAAATTATTATAAGATTTCCGCTGCACTAATTCACCCCCCCCCCTCTTAGTGCTCTTGATCCTAACAATTGGTATCAGAGCAAGGTTAACTCTCTAAAGGATTAAAACCCAAGAGAGATGGCATACGCCGGAAACCAAGAGGGGCATTCGATTACACGTCCACCCATGTTCAGTGGAACGGACTACACTTACTGGAAGACCCGAATGAGGATCTTTCTTATTTCTATGGATTTTGAACTGTGGAACCTTGTTGAAAATGGATTTTCAAAATCTTCTCTTCCAATGATCGATTGGAACGATTTGGAGAAGAAGGCTTTCGCTCTTAATGCAAAGGCTATGAATGCCTTATTTTGCGCTCTTGATAAAAACGAGTTTAATCGTGTTTCAACTTGCGAAACTGCTTTTGATATTTGGCACACACTTGAAGTGACCCACGAGGGCACAAGTAGAGTGAAAGAGTCAAAAATCAATCTGTTGCTGCATTCTTTTGAACTTTTCCGAATGAAACCGAGTGAAACCATTGGCGACATGTTTACCCGTTTCACGGATGTCGTCAACGGTCTAAAAGGACTCGGAAAGAGCTTTTCGGATTTTGAGCTTGTTAATAAGATACTAAGATCCCTTCCTAAGAGTTGGGATCCTAAAGTCATCGCCATTCAAGAGGCAAAAGATCTGCAAAATTTCCCTCTTGAAGAACTAATCGGGTCATTAATGACCTACGAAATGACCTGCAAAGCTCATGAAGAGCAAGAAGACATCCTTCCAAAGAACAGGAAGGATATGGCACTTAAAACTTCTGAATGCCACTTGAGAGAAAACTCAAGTGATGAGGATTGTGACGATGACTTGGCACTTTTGACAAGAAAGTTTAAGAAATTCTTCAAAAGAAACAAGTTTAAAAACGATGTGAAAAATAAACTTGAATCAAAGAAGGACCAAGTGATCTGCTACGAGTGTAAAAAGCCGGGACACTACAAAAGTGATTGTCCCCAAGTCAAGAAAAGAACAACAAAGAAGAAGGCGCTCCAAGCAACATGGGATGATTCGAGCGCATCTGAGGAAGAGGAGTCCAACACCGAGCAAGTTGCTCATTACGCCTTTATGGCCATCGAAGAGGAGGTAACGGATTTATTAGATGCTGATTTATCTTTCGATGAATTACTAAATGCCTTCCATGATTTATTTGATGAATGCAAAGTTATAAATAGAAAATACAAGTTGCTAAAAAAGGTACATGATAATCTTACTTGTGAGTTTGATAAATTAAAAGTCAAACATCATGATAGTTTAAAGTCATGTATCAAATGTCATGATTTAGAAACTATACAAAAAGAAAACTTGCTACTTAAGGACACCTTGAAGAAATTCGAGGTTGGTAGCAAGTCATTAAACATGATCCTTACAAACAAGGGTCATGCTCCCAAAAGAAGTGGGATTGGATTTGTGAGGAGTCCTCACCGAAATCCAACTACCTTTGTAAAAGGCCCCATCTTACACGTTCAACACCAAACCAAGTGCAACTTTTGTTGCAAATCTGGACACAAGACACATTGTTGTCCATTCAAGAAAATAAGTCCAAACAAATTGATTTGGGTTCCTAAAGGAACCATGATAAACTCTATGCAACATGATAGAAAATGTAGATCTATTTATGAGGCACCCAAAAGCAAATGGGTTCCTAAAGATCATTCGTTCCTATAAAAACATTAGGCCGGAGCAAGAAATAATGTTCTGCTCCTTGACTCTCAATGGTCATAAACCAAGAATCAAAAAGGGACTCGCAACGCTTAAGTAACAAGTGGAAGCTATGAAATCACAAATACGATACAATTAGAAATATATCATATCCAAATTCACATACCCCCCTGATCTTCAAAACCTGTTCATCTACGAATTAATTCTTATAGAAACTAAATGTGTCATGATCTTAAAAGGGACACCAAACAAACATACGCACGTTAAAAGATCTATCTTACAAAGAGCTTCTTCCTTAAATAAAAACTCATACGAAATCATGTAACAAACATCAATTGCTCTGAAACTCTCCTCAAGGCAAAGGCTCCCTAATCAAATCATCTTAAGAGCTCACCTGCTGCAGGCGGTGGCACCTCTCTAGCTGGCGGTTGCACCTCCAGCTATCACGGGTTGCCAGAGGTTGCACCGCTCCAGCCAGAGGTGCAACCGCCAGCAGCTCTGCTCTTTAAAATCACGCTAGGGCCGGCTGAGGAACCGACCCCAACTCACCCCCATTTCCTCCTCTACTCTTCCAAGTCTCCTCCATTCCCATTTCACTCCTCTAAGCCTTCCAAATACCTCTTATTTCGGAGCAAAACATCAAGAATCCTTCCTTCTCTTGAAGATTTCACAAAGGTACTCTTTAAGAAGCTCTTAAATTCTGTTTTGTTCTTCATTTACTTTAGCTCATCATCATCCCTCTAAACAGCAGTAGTAATGGGATCTAGAAGATCCTCAAGGGACAAGGGAAAGAGGAGAGTAGTAGAAGAGTTTGATCTCACTCTTTTTGATTCCAAAAACCATGCTGAAAAATTTCTCTCCTTCGAACTAAGAAGCATCAATAAGGGAAAATACGTAGATCTGAATGAACTAAGAGATGTAGAGACTATCCATTGGTTTGCAAACCTAAATCTACTTCCCATTTTGCAGATCAACGAACCCATTTATCCTAGACTAGTTAGATTGTTTTATAACAACATGCAAAAAGATGATGAAGAAAGGATATCAACCTATCTCTTAGGACAACACATCTCAATCACTGATAGATTCATTTGTGATATGATAGGTATTCCCATGAAAAGCATAGGACTTTACTTCAAAGGATCATGGGATGAAAAAACTATTGAAACATCCTACGTTGAAGCCTTAGGAACAATCCTTGCCAATCCTAACGTAGAATCTATTCCTAAAAGTTGTGAACATCTAATGCCCTTTAACACTAAGATACTTCATCATATCATGACTAGTATAATTCTTCCTAAGCAATACCATCATGATGAAGTGAGTCAATTGGAATTAGGAATTATGTACCTAATTATGAAAGAACGTGACATTTGTCTTGGCTATCTGATCCAACAAAACATGTTGGAATTATCTACGAAAGATATGATGCTCCCATATGGTGGAATTATTACTAGAATAATGAAAGCTTACGACATTCAAATACCACTAGAAGAAGAAGTAATGAAATCAGATAGATTCAGCATAATAAACAAAAATCTACTTCACCGACTAAGATGTCACTATAGGAACGGTAACTGGGTTAGAATGCCTAGAAGAACTGATCCCCCTCAACCTGAACCTGAACCAGAGCCGGAAACCCCAGTCTTTAGGAGTACCCACTCTCCTCCGATCTGTCCCTTTGAGGAAACACATCCGGTTGAGCAAACTCACACATCATCCATCGAAGATATCGGGATTCGGATGGACCGATTTGAGCAACGACAAGAACGGCTTGAACTTCGACAAGATCAAATCCTAACCGAGCTACAACAAATCCATCGACAATTTGACTCTTTACTTAGGCACTTTAATCTTCCACCTCATGAATAAGCTTGTATAAACATCTGATGTTTTTGATATGACATGTTGTAAACTCCTTATGAAGGACTTTGTCTTTATGGTTACCTGATATGCTGTACATATGTTACCCTGATATGGTTATCTTTGTCTGTGTAAGCATATTTGCAAACATCTCTTGTTGTTTATCTCGGTTTTTGCACTGAAACTAAAAAGGTTCAAAAGCCTATGCCTTGAAAATATGAAGCAACATACCAATGTAAGTTGATAAGTCAGCAGTATGACATTGATATGGTTGCTATTGCTAATATAATGCTATCATGCCATGTATCAAACAAAAATTTGCATCATACGAGCTGATATCTTACCATGTGATGCAATGCTACACTTGCTGAAATAAAAATCCTGCTATGCAATATGATATAATGCTGCACTTGAAATAATTGTGTTACTACATCAAAATTATTTTTCAAATGTTATTACTATTACATGCCTTGACAACGCTTGATCAAATAACATGTTGAAAATTATGTGACAAATATTTTTAACCAAATGCATGTAAGAAGTTCATTTTTCGGGTTGTATGCTAAAAATGGGATGTTCCCGTACACTCTTATGAAAACTCTTTGGAAAATGACTTTCCTTCGTCAAGCAAAAACAATAAAGAAATATATGTGTCATGACTTCCTTTATATGCTTGATAATGCTATCATGCTTTTTGTTGATGACAAAGGGGGAGAAAAATATGAATTGATAAACACTATGTCATAGCTGAACTGCCATAATCATATCTATGTCATAGTTGCAAATACTTGAGTGATGCTATAAACATGAATTGATAAACACTATGTCATAGCTGAACTGCCATAATCATATCTATGTCATAGTTGCAAATACTTGAGTGATGCTATAAACAATGTTATGCCATCCTTGCATCACCAAGAGATATGTGAACATGTACTATAGTTTGCATCATATCTTGATTTGATATTGTGAAGAAAATGCAAACTTACTAGAAAATCTCAAATGTGAGCATCATGTAAAAAGTCCTTCGTAGCTTTATATGATTACATGATGATTGGTTACAAACACTATCATACAAACTTGATGATGTATGTCATGCCTTGACATAATTCTTGAAGAGATACATCATGATAGGCATCATGATGGGAACATTGATAAGTTTAACTGATCTAACTTATCAATACGTCACTTGAATTCTTAGGTCTTGAATTCAAGGTTGACTTATCTCAACTATGGCATATAGATAGGGGGAGTTAAGGACAACTCCTTTATCAATTGATTGTCATCATCAAAAAGGGGGAGATTGTTGAATCTCGGATTTTGATGATGAAGTCAATTGTCATTTGTTATCTAATCTATGTGTTGAGATAAGTGTGCAGGATTAACTACGATGAGAGTAAGACAAGCAGCAGGAGTTGCGCCGGAGTCAAGATCATGATCACGTTGGGAGTTCGAGAGTTCGACGGAAGTTCGGACGGTCGTCGGAGGTTCAGAGAGAACAGATCCGAGAAGTCCAGAAGCTTGCCAAGCGAAGCTCGTCGGAACTCGCCAAGTGGATCGTCGCAAAGTCCAGGAGTATGCCGGATGTCCGCAGAAGGATCACCGAGGGTTATCGGTTGATCGACGGAAGTTGGCAGGAAACTCGCCGGAAGAAGCGATTGACGCATCGGAGCAAAGCTGCAGAAGTTGTCTTAGAGTTAATCGTAGTTAGCATGATGATTAAGCATGAAAATGGGAGGTGATCCCATTAGCTTAATCTTGGGGCAATTGGGCCCCTGAAAAGATTCAAAGTGGGCCGAATGGAGTGAACCATTCGGACCCTGATTGCACCAGGAGGTGCAACCGCCCCAGCTAGGAGGTGCAACCGCCTGGGCTGTGGGGTTGAGAGGTGCAACCGCCCCAGCCAGGAGGTGCAACCGCCTGGGCTGCGGGGTTGAGAGGTGCAACCGCCCCAGCCAGGAGGTGCAACCGCCTGGGCTGCGAGGCTGGGAGGTGCAACCGCCCCAGCCAAGAGGTTGCACCGCCAGAGCTCAAGTTCCGAGCTCTGCCAGGCGATGCAACCACCAAGCTCAGTCTTCGAGCTCTGGCAGATAGGTGCATCAGCCTGAGCTCAGTCTCGAGCTCTGCCAGGTGATGCATTCACCAAGCTCAGTCTTCGAGCTCTGGCAGAGAGGTGCATCAGCCTGAGCTCAGTTTCGAGCTCTGCCAGGTGATGCAACCACCGAGCTCAGATTTCGAGCTTTGCCAGGTGATGCAACCACCAAGCTCAGTCTTCGAGCTCTGCCAGGTGATGCAACCATCGAGCTCAGTCTTCGAGCTCTGGCAGAGAGAAGCAATCGGCAGAGCTCAGTCGTCGAGCTCTGCCAGGCGGTGCCACCTCTCCAGTCGAGAGGTGCAACCGCCTGATCCCAGAATTCTGGGATTTGATCGATTTGATCGTTTTGAGCTCGAATTTTGAATTGGGTTGAGGCCTATAAATACCCCACCCATTCAGCACTGAAAAGATACAGACCTATACCGAAATCGTGATCTTTTCTGTGATTCTAAAGAGCTCAAAAGTGTTGTAAAGCCTTTAAGTCTCCTCCTTCTGTTCTTCAAGTTTTCAATTGTAAAGTGAGGAGAGAAAGGTCTGTAAAGGTTGTCTCCTAAGCCTGTCAAAAGGAGAGAAATTGTAAGAGGGAAGTTTGGCCTTCGCCCATTGAAGGAAGGCACCTAGTTGACGTCGGCAACCTCATCGGTGGAGGAAGCCAAAAGTGGAGTAGGTCAAGGCTGACCGAACCACTCTAAATCTCTGGTTTGCGTTTATTTTCGAGCACTTTATCATTACTGCAAACCTCCCTCATCACTACTGCTCTCTGCGCTTTCACGAACAAGTTTCAAGTGCTGTTCTTCCAAATCTGCATTCAGACGTAAACTCGTATTTTCATACATTACAGTTTACGTTTTCATTTGATTCTGCAGAACTGTTTTCCGTGCTTTTACGAACGAGCTTCTTTGCAGTTTACGCTTACATTTTAATCCTATTAATAACTGCAATCTGTCCTCTACGATTTTACGAACGAGTTTCAACATTTAGACGTAAAACTGCATTCAGACGTAAATCGGCTTTCCTCGCTCAATCATCAGATTTCAGTTCACGGTTACGTCTTGATTTCAACTGCATACTGCCTTCTGCGAGTATACAAACGAGTTTCAAAGTTTAGACGTAAATCTGCGTCTAGACGTAAAACTGCGTTTAGACGTAAAACTGCGTTTAGACGTAAAACTGCGTTTAGACGTAAATCTGCGTTTAGACGTAAAACTGCGTTTAGACGTAAAACTGCGTTTAGACGTAAAACTGCGTTTAGACGTAAATCTGCGTTTAGACGTAAATCTGCATTTAGACGTAAATCTGAGTTTAGACGCAAAACTGCGCTTAGACGCAAAACTGCGCTTAGACGCAATCTGCGCTTAGACGCAAACTGCACTTAGATACAAACTGAGAATTTACTTTTGCATCATAATAGTTTTTGAACGAACGCAACTTTTGGTTTTTAAATTATTATAAGATTTCCGCTGCACTAATTCACCCCCCCCCCTCTTAGTGCTCTTGATCCTAACAGCTCGGTGGTTGCACCTCTTGGCAGAGCTCGAAACTTGAGCTCTGGCGGTGCTACCTCTTGACAGAGGAGGTTGCACCGCCCAGTCTCGCTTGGAGACTGAGCCCTGGGCGGTTGCACCTCTTGGCTGGGGCGGTTGCACCGCCCAGTCCCGCTGGAAGACATGGCCTGGGCGGTTGCACCGCCTGGCTGGGGCGGTTGCACCGCCCAGTCCTGCAGCCCAGGCGGTTGCACCGCCTGGTGCAATCAGGGTCCGAATGGTTCGCTCCATTCGGCCCAATTTGAATCTTTTCAGGGGCCCAATTGCCCCAAGATTAAGCTAATGGGATCACCTCCCATTTTCAAGCTTAATCATCGTGCTAACTACGATTAACTCTAAGACAACTTCTGCAGCTTTGCTCCGATGCGTCAATCGCTTCTTCCGGCGAGTTTCCGGCGAACTTCCGTCGATCATCCGATAAACCCTCGGTGATCCTTCTGCGGACATCCGGCATACTCCTGGACTTTGCGACGATCCACTTGGCGAGTTCCGACGAGCTTCGCTTGGCAAGCTTCTGGACTTCTCGGATCTGTTCTCGCTGAACCTCCGACGACCGTCCGAACTTCCGTCGAACTCTCGAACTCCCAACGTGATCATGATCTTGACTCCGGCGCAACACCTGCTGCTTGTCTTACTCTCATCGTAGTTAATCCTGCACAACAAAACAAAACTTTGATCGAGACAATTAATCCTAAGCAATTAACCAAGTTGTCCGACATGTCATTGGTCCCTCGACGCTTCGTCCGATTCTTCGGCGCATCGTCCTCTCGTGCAGCCTATTGCCCAATCGGCCAGTTGACTCCGCAACTCCGATATCCTTGGCACAATACCCGCTCTTCTTGGCCCGATGCCCGAGTCCACGGCCCGAAGCCTTCTGTCGATACGCCGACCGATCCACCGGCCCGACGTCCAATCTTCTGACATGTTCCTTCGGCACAACATGATTTTCCTGCTTTAATTGTCTCATCCTGATCGAAGCATCCTGCGTCACTCAAAACGCAGATTAAATCATAAACATATATCAAGTAGTTTCATCATCAAAATACGAGATTCAACAATCTCCCCCTTTTTGATGATGACAACCACTTGATGACGGAGTTAAACTTAACTCCCGGAGTTTAAACAAACTCCCCCTATCAATATGCCATATTGATAGAACCTTGAATTCAAACTGAATTCAAGTCATTGCAATATCCATCATGAATACTTGCAATACGTCAACATGAACATATGCATAA
The DNA here is from genome assembly GCF_036884655.1 of Musa acuminata AAA Group. NCBI lineage: Eukaryota > Viridiplantae > Streptophyta > Magnoliopsida > Zingiberales > Musaceae > Musa > Musa acuminata. The sequence continues at coordinate 29,224,138 of NC_088352.1, read as the reverse complement.
ACTTATGCATCACATGTCATGTTATCAACATACTTTCATCAACGTACTTCTCCCCCTTTGTCATCAACAAAAAGGAGAAGTATCACAATCAAGTGTTTGTGATATTGATTCAACTCATTGCATGAAAAACATAGTATCAAGTTTTATCATCATGCAATCTTGGAGCTAGAAGATTTTGCAAGTGTTATATCATGCTTAGAACATTCATGCTATCAAGTTTTAGATATTCAAGTTTTATAACATATAAGATAGCACTTTTGGTAATGTTCAAGATAGCAAGTTCTATATCATGCAAGCTAGCAAATTAGAGATGTTCAAGAAGGCAACTCTTGCTTCTTGAAAATTTTGCTCACTTTGCTAGATGCGCAAGTTAGCATTTTTGCCTCTTGAGATAAGCAAGATAGCACATTTGCTTCTTTTGAGATAGCAACTTTTTGCTTCTCTTTAGACCAACAAGCTAGCAATTTTTATGATATACAAGTTTCACAATATATAAGCTAGCAAAAATTTCGAAAGCAAATGCAAGATAAATTTCTTGTGTAAGCTCATGATTCTTGCTTCCTATTGCAATGTGCAAATTGCAAGTTTTGCTTCTTGAGATATTCAAGATAGTGATGTTCAAGAAGACAATTTTTCTTCTTGAAATAAGCAAGTTAGCAATCTTTGCTTCTTAAAATAGGTAAGCTAGCAATCAAGTTTTTGCATCTTCTTGACTTGTACAAGCTAGCTATCTCCCCCTTTGTCATTGTAAAAAAAGAAAGAGAGAATACAGTTTTGTAGTTCTCTTTTCCTTTTACAACGATTTCAAAATCATGACAAATGATGAATAATCAAGTTATGAATGTCAAGATAATTTTTCATCATTAATATTTTATCATTGCATGCATCATTATCATAAATTGAAGTATTACATGCATGATATCATATCACCATTCATAATTACATTAATATTTCAATATAACAATTTCTTCTCAAAATGTGTAACTTGGCACTCATAGCATTTTAAATCATGATTTACATCATATGCAATACATCACATCATATTTAGAAAGCACAAGTATTGCATGCATAATTGTACATCATAAATGTTTCATATCATGATGGTATCAATTTTGTCAAATTATATCCTACCATGCATGATCAAAACTTCTCCCCATTTTATCATTGAAAACAAGAAGAAAGTAGGGGGAAGAGCATAAAAGTGTTAAATATTTCAATCATTTCAAAGCATTTACATCATAGATCAAGTCATGATTCGTGATTCATCATAAAGCAAGTTAGTTTTCAATCATCACATAAGGCATTCAAGGAATTTTTGAAACATAGGAGAATGATTAATTTAAGCATACAATGTTTCAATCCAATTTAAGTCATGAATATCATGTTAGGATCGAGAGCACTAAGAGGGGGGGGGGGTGAATTAGTGCAGCGGAAATCTTACAATAATTTAAAAACCAAAAGCTGCGTTTGTTCAAAAACTATTATGATGCAAAAGCAAATTCTCAGTTTGTATCTAAGTGCAGTTTGCGTCTCAGCGCAGATTGCGTCTAAGCGCAGTTTTGCGTCTAAGCGCAGATTGCGTCTAAGCGCAGATTGCGTCTAAGCGCAGTTTTGCGTCTAAGCGCAGTTTTACGTCTAAATGCAGATTTACGTCTAAACGCTGATTTACGTCTAAACGCAGTTTTACGTCTAAACGCAGATTTACGTCTAAACGTAGTTTTACGTCTAAACGCAGTTTTACGTCTAAACGCAGATTTACGTCTAAACGCAGTTTTACGTCTAAACGCAGTTTTACGTCTAAACGCAGATTTACGTCTAAACGCAGTTTTACGTCTAGACGCAGATTTACGTCTAAACTTTGAAACTCGTTTGTATATTCGCAGAAGGCAGTATGCAGTTGAAATCAAGACGTAAACGTAAACTGAAATCTGATGATTGAGCGAAGAAAGCCGATTTACGTCTGAATGCAGTTTTACGTCTAAATGTTGAAACTCGTTCGTAAAATCGTAGAGGACAGATTGCAGTTATTAATAGGATTAAAATGTAAGCGTAAACTGCAAAGAAGCTCGTTCGTAAAGGCACGGAAAACAGTTCTGCAGAATCAAACGTAAACGTAAACTGTAATGTATGAAAATACGAGTTTACGTCTGAATGCAGATTTGGAAGAACAGCACTTAGAACTTGTTCGTGAAAGCGCAGAGAGCAGTAGTGATGAGGGAGGTTTGCAGTAATGATAAAGTGCTCGAAAGTAAACGCAAACCAGAGATTTAGAGTGGTTCGGTCAGCCTTGACCTACTCCACTTTTGGCTTCCTCCACCGATGAGGTTGCCGACGTCAACTAGGTGCCTTCCTTCAATGGGCGAAGGCCAAACTTCCCTCTTACAGTTTCTCTCCTTTTGGCAGGCTTAGGAGACAACCTTTACAGACCTTTCTCTCCTCACTTTACAATCAAAAACTTGAAGAACAGAAGGAGGAGACTTAAAGGCTTTACAACACTTTTGAGCTCTTTAGAATCACAGAAAAGATCACAATTTCGGTATAGGTCTGTATCTTTTCAGTGCTGAATGGGTGGGGTATTTATAGGCCCCAACCCAATTCAAAATTCGAGCTCAAAACGATCAAATCGATCAAATCCCAGAATTCTGGGATCAGGCGGTTGCACCTCTCGACTGGAGAGGTGGCACCGCCTGGCAGAGCTCGAAGACTGAGCTCTGCCGATTGCTTCTCTCTGCCAGAGCTCGAAGACTGAGCTCGATGGTTGCATCACCTGGCAGAGCTCGAAGACTGAGCTTGGTGATTGCATCACCTGGCAGAGCTCGAAACAGAGCTCGGTGGTTGCATCACCTGGCAGAGCTCCAAGCTGAGCTCAGGCTGATCCACCTCTCTGCCAGAGCTCGAAGACTGAGCTTGGTGAATGCATCACCTGGCAGAGCTCGAGACTGAGCTCAGGCTGATGCACCTCTCTGCCAAAGCTCGAAGACTGAGCTTGGTGAATGCATCGCCTGGCAGAGCTCGGAACTTGAGCTCTGGCGGTGCAACCTCTTGGCTGGGGCGGTTGCACCTCCCAGCCGTGCAGCCCTGGCGGTTGCACCTCCTGGCTGGGGCGGTTGCACCTCCCAGCCCCACAGCCCAGGCGGTTGCACCTCCTGGCTGGGGCGGTTGCACCTCTCAACCCCACAGCCCAGGCGGTTGCACCTCCTGGCTGGGGCGGTTGCACCTCCTGGTGCAATCAGGGTCCGAATGGCTCACTCCATTCGACCCACTTTGAATCTTTTCAGGGGCCCAATTGCCCCAAGATTAAGCTAATGGGATCACCTCCCATTTTCATGCTTAATCATCGTGCTAACTACGATTATCTCTAAGACAACTTCTGCAGCTTGCTCCGATCAGTCAATCGCTTCTTCCGGCGAGTTTCCTGCCAACTTCCGTCGATCAACCGATAACCCTCGGTGATCCTTCTGCGGACATCCGGCATACTCCTGGACTTTGCGACGATCCACTTGGCGAGTTCCGACGAGCTTCGCTTGGCAAGCTTCTGGACTTCTCGGATCTGTTCTCTCTGAACCTCCGACGACCGTCCGAACTTCCGTCGAACTCTCGAACTCCCAACGTGATCATGATCTTGACTCCAGCGCAACTCCTGCTGCTTGTCTTACTCTCATCGTAGTTAATCCTGCACACTTATCTCAACACATAGATTAGATAACAAATGACAATTGACTTCATCATCAAAATCCGAGATTCAACAATCTCCCCCTTTTTGATGATGACAATCAATTGATAAAGGAGTTATCCTTAACTCCCCCTATCTATATGCCATAGTTGAGATAAGTCAACCTTGAATTCAAGACCTAAGAATTCAAGTGACGTATTGATAAGTTAGATCAGTTAAACTTATCAATGCTCCCATCATGATGCCTATCATGATGTATCTCTTCAAGAATTATGTCAAGGCATGACATACATCATCAAGTTTGTATGATAGTGTTTGTAAACATTCATCATGTAATCATATAAAGCTACGAAGGACTTTTTACATGATGCTCACATTTGAGATTTTATAGTAAGTTTGCATTTTTTTCACAATATCAAATCAAGATATGATGCAAACTATAGTACATGTTCACATATCTCTTGGTGATGCAAGGATGGCATAACATTGTTTATGGCATCACTCAAGTATTTGTAACTATGACATAGATATGATTATGGCAGTTCAGCTATGACATAGTGTTTATCAATTCATATTTTTCTCCCCCTTTGTCATCAACAAAAAGCATGATAGCATTATCAAGCATATAAAGGAAGTCATGACACATAAATCTCTTTATTGTTTTTGCTTGACGGAGGAAAGTCATTTTCCAAGGAGTTTTCATAAGAGTGTACGGGAACATCCCTTTTTTAGCATACAACCCGAAAAATGAACTTCTTACATGCATTTGGTTAAAAATATTTGTCACATAATTTGCAACATGTTATTTGATCAAGCGTTGTCAAGGCATGTAATAGTAATAGCATTCGAATAATTTTGATGTAGTCACACAATTATTTCAAGTGCAGCATTATATCATATTGCATAGCAGGATTTTTATTTCAGCAAGTGTAGCATTGCATCACATGGTAAGATATCAGCTCGTATGATGCAAATTTTTGTTTGATACATGGCATGATAGCAATTATATTAGCAATAGCTACCATATCAATGTCATACTGCTAACTTATCAACTTACATTGGTATGTTGCTTCATATTTTCAAGGCATAGGCTTTTAAACCTTTTTAGTTTCAGTGCAAAAACCGAGATAAACAACAAGAGATGTTTGCAAATATGCTTACATAGACAAAGATAACCATATCAGGGTAACATATGTACAGCATATCAGGTAACCATAAAGACAAAGTCCTTCATGAATAACATAAGGAGTTTACAACATGTCATATCAAAAACATCAGATGTTTATACAAGCTTATTCATGAGGTGGAAGATTAAAGTGCCTAAATAAAGAGTCAAATTGTCGATGGATTTGTTGTAGCTCGGTTAGGATTTGATCTTGTCGAAGTTCAAGCCGTTCTTGTCGTTGCTCAAATCGGTCCATCCGAATCCCGATATCTTCGATGGATGATGTGTGAGTTTGCTCAACCGGATGTGTTTCCTCAAAGGGACAGATTGGAGGAGAGTGGGTACTCCTAAAGACTGGGGTTTCCGGCTCTGGTTCAGGTTCAGGTTCAGGGGGATTAGTTCTTCTAGGCATTCTAACCCAGTTGCCGTTTCTATAGTGACATCTTAGTCGGTGAAGTAGATTTTTGTTTATTATGCTGTATCTATCTGATTTCATTACTTCTTCTAGTGGTATTTGAATGTCGTAAGCTTTCATTATTCTAGTAATAATTCCACCATATGGGAGCATCATATCTTTCGTAGATAATTCCAACATGTTTTGTTGGATCAGATAGCCAAGACAAATGTCACGTTCTTTCATAATTAGGTACATAATTCCTAATTCCAATTGACTCACTTCATCATGATGGTATTGCTTAGGAAGAATTATACTAGTCATGATATGATGAAGTATCTTAGTGTTAAAGGGCATTAGATGTTCACAACTTTTAGGAATAGATTCTACGTTAGGATTGGCAAGGATTGTTCCTAAGGCTTCAACGTAGGATGTTTCAATAGTTTTTTCATCCCATGATCCTCTGAAGTAAAGTCCTATGCTTTTCATGGGAATACCTATCATATCACTGTTAGGATCGAGAGCACTAAGAGGGGGGGGGGTGAATTAGTGTAGCGGAAATCTTACAGCGATTAAAAACCAAAAGCTGCGTTCGTTCAAAAACTATTATGATGCAAAAGCAAATTCTCAGTTTGTATCTAAGTGCAGTTTGCGTCTAAGCGCAGATTGCGTCTAAGCGCAGTTTTGCGTCTAAGCGCAGTTTACGTCTAAACTCAGATTTACGTCTAAACGCAGTTTTACGTCTAAACGCAGATTTACGTCTAAACGCAGATTTACGTCTAAACGCAGATTTACGTCTAAACTCAGATTTACGTCTAAACGCAGATTTACGTCTAAACGCAGTTTTACGTCTAAACGCAGATTTACGTCTAAACGCAGTTTTACGTCTAAACGCAGTTTTACGTCTAAACGCAGATTTACGTCTAAACGCAGTTTTACGTCTAGACGCAGATTTACGTCTAAACTTTGAAACTCGTTTGTATACTCGCAGAGGCCAGATTGCAGTTATTAATAGGATTAAAATGTAAGCGTAAACTGCAAAGAAGCTCGTTCGTAAAAGCACGGAAAACAGTTCTGCAGAATCAAACGTAAACGTAAACTGTAATGTATGAAAATACGAATTTACGTCTGAATGCAGATTTGGAAGAACAGCACTTAGAACTTGTTCGTGAAAGCGCAGAGAGCAGTAGCAATGGAGGAGGTTTGCAGTAATGATAAAGTGCTCGAAAATAAACGCAAACCAGAGATTTAGAGTGGTTCGGTCAGCCTTGACCTACTCCACTTTTGGCTCCCTCCACCGACGAGGTTGCCGACGTCAACTAGGTGCCTTCCTTCAATGGGCGAAGGCTAACTGCCCTTTTACAGTTTCTCTCCTTTTGACAGGCTCAGGAGACAACCTTTACAGACCTTTCTCTCCTCACTTTACAACTGAAAACTTGAAGAACAGAAGGAGGAGACTTTTAAAGGATTTACAACACTTTTGAGCTCTTAGAATCACAGAAAAGATCAAGATTTCGGTGTAGGTCTGTATCTTTTCAGTGCTGAATGGGTGGGGTATTTATAGGCCCCAACCCAATTCAAAATTCGAGCTCAAAACGATCAAATCGATCAAATCCCAGAATTCTGGGATCAGGCGGTTGCACCTCTCGACTGGAGAGGTGGCACCGCCTGGCAGAGCTCGAAGACTGAGCTCTGCCGATTGCTTCTTCTCTGCCAGAGCTCGAAGACTGAGCTCGATGGTTGCATCACCTGGCAGAGCTCGAAGACTGAGCTTGGTGGTTGCATCACCTGGCAGAGCTCGAAATCTGAGCTCGGTGGTTGCATCACTTGGCAGAGCTCCAAACTGAGCTCAAGCTGATGCACCATTCTGCCATAGCTCGAAGACTGAGCTTGGTGAATGCATCACCTGGCAAAGCTCGAGACTGAGCTCAGGCTGATGCACCACTCTGCCAGAGCTCGAAGACTGAGCTCTGGCGGTGCAACCTCTTGGCTGGAGCGGTTGCACCTCCCAGCCTTGCAACCCTGGCGGTTGCACCTCCTGGCTGGGGCGGTTGCACCTCTCAACCCCACAGCCCAGGCGGTTGCACCTCCTGGCTGGGGCGGTTGCACCTCTCAACCCCACAGCCCAGGCGGTTGCACCTCCTGGCTGAGGCGGTTGCACCTCCTGGTGCAATCAGGGTCCGAATGGTTCACTCCATTCGACCCACTTTGAATCTTTTCAGGGGCCCAATTGCCCCAAGATTAAGCTAATGGGATCACCTCCCATTTTCATGCTTAATCATCGTGCTAACTACGATTATCTCTAAGACAACTTCTGCAGCTTTGCTCCGATGCGTCAATCGCTTCTTCCGGCGAGTTTCCGGCCAGCTTCCGTCGATCAACCGATAACCCTCGGTGATCCTTCTGCGGACATCCGGCATACTCCTGGACTTTGCGACGATCCACTTGGCGAGTTCCGACGAGCTTCGCTTGGCAAGCTTCTGGACTTCTCGGATCTGTTCTCTCTGAACCTCCGACGACCGTCCGAACTTCCGTCGAACTCTCGAACTCCCAACGTGATCATGATCTTGACTCCGGGGCAACTCCTGCTGCTTGTCTTACTCTCATCGTAGTTAATCCTGCACACTAAAACAAAACTTCGATCGAGACAATTAATCCTAAGCAATTAACCAAGTTGTCCGACATGTCATTGGTCCCTCGACGCTTCGTCCGATTCTTCGACGCATCGTCCTCTCGTGCAGCCTATTGCCCAATCGGCCAGTTGACTCCGCAACTCCGATATCCTTGGCACAATACCCGCTCTTCTTGGCCCGATGCCCGAGTCCACGGCCCGAAGCCTTCTGTCGATACGTCGACCGATCCACCGGCCCGACGTCCAATCTTCTGACATGTTCCTTCGGCACAACATGATTATCCTGCTTTAATTGTCTCATCCTGATCGAAGCATCCTGAGTCACTCAAAATGCAGATTAAATCATAAACATATATCAAGTAGTTTCATCATCAAAATACGAGATTCAACAATCTCCCCCTTTTTGATGATGACAACCACTTGATGACGGAGTTAAACTTAACTCCCGGAGTGTAAACAAACTCCCCCTATCAATATGCCATATTGATAGAACCTTGAATTCAAACTGAATTCAAGTCATTGCAATATTCATCATGAATACTTGCAATACGTCAACATGAACTTATGCATAAACTTATGCATCACATGTCATGTCATCAACATACTTCTCCCCCTTTGTCATCAACAAAAAGGAGAAGTATCACAATCAAGTGTGTGTGATATTGGTTCTTCTCTTTGCATGAAAAACATAGTATCAAGTTTTATCATCATGCAATCTTGGAGCTAGAAGATTTAGCAGGTGTTATATCATGCTTAGGACATTCATGCTATCAAGTTTTAGATATTCAAGTTTTATAACATATAAGATAGCACTTTTGGTAATGTTCAAGATAGCAAGTTCTATATCATGCAAGCTAGCAAACTAGAGATGTTCAAGAAAGCAACTCTTGCTTCTTGAAAATTTTGCTCACTTTGTTAGATGCGCAAGTTAGCATTTTTGCCTCTTGAGATAGGCAAGATAGCACATTTGCTTCTTTTGAGATAGCAACTTTTTGCTTCTCTTTAGACCAACAAGCTAGCAATTTTTACGATATACAAGTTTCACAATATATAAGCTAGCAAAAATTTCGAAAGCAAATGCAAGATAAATTTCTTGTGTAAGCTCATGATTATTGCTTCCTATTGTAATGTGCAAGTTGCAAGTCTTGCTTCTTGAGATATTCAAGATGGTGATGTTCAAGAAGACAACTTTTGCTTCTTGAAATAAGCAAGTTAGCAAACAAGTTTTTGCATCTTCTTGACTTGTGCAAACTAGCTATCTCCCCCTTTGTCATTGTCAACAAGGGAAAAACCCTTTACATCAATTTCTAAATCATGACAAAGGTAAGTAATCATTCTTATTTGTGCATCATTATAGTTTCAATGCACAAATTCATTAACATTACATTTCAAAAATTTATGCATGATACTGAAAAATCAATCTTCATCATGAGCATATCAAACATGATATTCAAGCATTCATGATATATCATTTTGGCAGCATGATCATAGATATTCAAACGATGGTATCTAGAATTCATTACATCCTATTATGCATGATCATTAACTCCTCATTTGTATTTCATGCATTATTTCATTTCATCTCATAAGGAATATCAAGAAGAGTTATTGGATGATGAGATAAATATTTTATGAATACACAGAAAATCATAAGTGTTTCATGTATCCATATTATCACATGAAGCATATTATCATTTTTAAGATTCATAACATGAATAACGTTATTACTATTTCATCAAAATCAGTTTCGAGATTCACATAATATCATGAAATCATTAATCTCGATAAAATGGAAAAATATTTTCTTTTTAAGTGATTCTTTTAACACATCATAAAAAAGAAAAACTCATTCATAATTCAAGTGATTTACAAGATATCATAAATGAATTTATCACTTGTATTTCACCAAAATCGAAAACTCTTAGAGATAGAAAATGATTGAAGCATTTAATCTGATTGAAGAATGATTCATATTTAAAGTGTAGCATTTGTCAGATCTGAAATCATCAAGTATAACTTTAATATTTTCATTGCAACATTAAGCAAGGTTTCATTGAACATAATTTTGAATGATTCTTATAAATGCCTAAAACTTCTTTAGTTTTAATTTATGATTGACTTTATAATAGTATGCTCAAATCTTTATTTTTATGTCAAAACCATACATTATATTTAATAAACAAAGACAATGAAAAATATCAAGCCTTCCAGACAAAAGCCATGTATCGTCATTGAAAAGCAATATGAAAATCATCAAAATATACATTCTTGCTTCTATAAGATTAATCTCACTAGGTGTAAAATCATTAGATTTCTATCTTGCATTAACATAAGACATGCAATTTTCATTATCATTTTCAAGATTACAAGCATGATCATATTTTTGCATTTTCATTGTTAAATTATTAAAAATATAATTTTCAACAAAATTTAAAGAAAAAGAAAAGTGCATCATGAAAAGCATCATGTAATTTCGAAGTAAATTAGGGGGATTTCGATTACCTCATCATTGTAGGCTGTTAAGGCGTAGTTTGCCGCCTTGCTTTTGTTGACTTTCTCTTCTTCGGAGGAGCTCGATTCATCCCAATTTTTGTTCTTCTTCTTGCGTTTAAAGCAAGTAGTTCCATTCTTTTTGCTTTTTAATTTTCGTTTCATTTTAAGTTCACCATCACTTGAGCTTATGCTCGAGTGGTCTTCAAATGTTCTATGTCCCAAATCCTTCCTGTTCTTTGGAAGGTTGGTTTGTTCATCATTGTCCTCATCACTTGAGTCATCGCTCAAGTGGCATTCATTTGTCCAGAGTTCCAAATCCTTCCTGTTCTTTGGAAGGTGGTTCTCAAGTTCTTCACGTGCATTGCACGTCATTTCATATGTGATCAATGAACCAATTAGTTCTTCAAGTGGAAAATGGTTCAAGTTTTTCGATTCTTGAATAGCAGTTACTTTTGAATCCCAAGTTTTAGAAAGTGAGCGCAAAACTTTGTTAACGAGTTCAAAATCCGAAAAGCTTTTACCAAGTGATTTTAAACCATTGACGACATCCGTAAAACGGGTGTACATGTCAACAATGGTTTCGCTTGGTTTCATATGAAAAAGCTCGAAATTAAGCAGTAGAATATTAACTTTCGAGTCTTTGACTCTACTAGTTCCCTCGTGCGTGATTTCAAGAGTGCGCCAAATATCAAAAGCCGTTTCACACGTAGAAATCCGATTGAACTCATTTTTGTCCAATGCGCAAAATAAGGCATTCATAGCCTTTGCGTTTAAAGAAAAATTCTTCTTCTCCAAAACCGACCATTCGTTCATCGGTTTGGAGGGAAGTTGAAAACCGTTTTCAATGATATTCCATAAATCCAGATTTAGAGAAATTAAGAAAACTCTCATTCGAGTTTTCCAATAAGTGTAGTCCAATCCGTTAAAGAACGGTGGACGAAAGACCGAACAGCCCTCTTGAAAAGTCATTTCTCTCGGGTGTAAATCCGAAATGAGAAAAACCCCGCTCTGATACCAATTGTTAGGATCGAGAGCACTAAGAGGGGGGGGGGTGAATTAGTGCAGCGGAAATCTTACAGCGATTAAAAACCAAAAGCTGCGTTCGTTCAAAAACTATTATGATGCAAAAGCAAATTCTCAGTTTGTATCTAAGTGCAGTTTGCGTCTAAGCGCAGATTGCGTCTAAGCGCAGTTTTGCGTCTAAGCGCAGTTTACGTCTAAACTCAGATTTACGTCTAAACGCAGATTTACGTCTAAACGCAGATTTACGTCTAAACGCAGATTTACGTCTAAACTCAGATTTACGTCTAAACGCAGATTTACGTCTAAACGCAGTTTTACGTCTAAACGCAGATTTACGTCTAAACGCAGTTTTACATCTAAACGCAGTTTTACGTCTAAACGCAGATTTACGTCTAAACGCAGTTTTACGTCTAGACGCAGATTTACGTCTAAACTTTGAAACTCGTTTGTATACTCGCAGAGGCCAGATTGCAGTTATTAATAGGATTAAAATGTAAGCGTAAACTGCAAAGAAGCTCGTTCGTAAAAGCACGGAAAACAGTTCTGCAGAATCAAACGTAAACGTAAACTGTAATGTATGAAAATACGAATTTACGTCTGAATGTAGATTTGGAAGAACAGCACTTAGAACTTGTTCGTGAAAGCGCAGAGAGCAGTAGCAATGGAGGAGGTTTGCAGTAATGATAAAGTGCTCGAAAATAAACGCAAACCAGAGATTTAGAGTGGTTCGGTCAGCCTTGACCTACTCCACTTTTGGCTCCCTCCACCGACGAGGTTGCCGACGTCAACTAGGTGCCTTCCTTCAATGGGCGAAGGCTAACTGCCCTTTTACAGTTTCTCTCCTTTTGACAGGCTCAGGAGACAACCTTTACAGACCTTTCTCTCCTCACTTTACAACTGAAAACTTGAAGAACAGAAGGAGGAGACTTTAAAGGATTTACAACACTTTTGAGCTCTTAGAATCACAGAAAAGATCAAGATTTCGGTGTAGGTCTGTATCTTTTCAGTGTTGAATGGGTGGGGTATTTATAGGCCCCAACCCAATTCAAAATTCGAGCTCAAAACGATCAAATCGATCAAATCCCAGAATTCTGGGATCAGGCGGTTGCACCTCTCGACTGGAGAGGTGGCACCGCCTGGCAGAGCTCGAAGACTGAGCTCTGCCGATTGCTTCTTCTCTGCCAGAGCTCGAAGACTGAGCTCGATGGTTGCATCACCTGGCAGAGCTCGAAGACTGAGCTTGGTGGTTGCATCACCTGGCAGAGCTCGAAATCTGAGCTCGGTGGTTGCATCACTTGGCAGAGCTCCAAACTGAGCTCAAGCTGATGCACCATTCTGCCATAGCTCGAAGACTGAGCTTGGTGAATGCATCACCTGGCAAAGCTCGAGACTGAGCTCAGGCTGATGCACCACTCTGCCAGAGCTCGAAGACTGAGCTCTGGCGGTGCAACCTCTTGGCTGGAGCGGTTGCACCTCCCAGCCTTGCAACCCTGGCGGTTGCACCTCCTGGCTGGGGCGGTTGCACCTCTCAACCCCACAGCCCAGGCGGTTGCACCTCCTGGCTGGGGCGGTTGCACCTCTCAACCCCACAGCCCAGGCGGTTGCACCTCCTGGCTGAGGCGGTTGCACCTCCTGGTGCAATCAGGGTCCGAATGGTTCACTCCATTCGACCCACTTTGAATCTTTTCAGGGGCCCAATTGCCCCAAGATTAAGCTAATGGGATCACCTCCCATTTTCATGCTTAATCATCGTGCTAACTACGATTATCTCTAAGACAACTTCTGCAGCTTTGCTCCGATGCGTCAATCGCTTCTTCCGGCGAGTTTCCGGCCAGCTTCCGTCGATCAACCGATAACCCTCGGTGATCCTTCTGCGGACATCCGGCATACTCTTGGACTTTGCGACGATCCACTTGGCGAGTTCCGACGAGCTTCGCTTGGCAAGCTTCTGGACTTCTCGGATCTGTTCTCTCTGAACCTCCGACGACCGTCCGAACTTCCGTCGAACTCTCGAACTCCCAACGTGATCATGATCTTGACTCCGGGGCAACTCCTGCTGCTTGTCTTACTCTCATCGTAGTTAATCCTGCACACTAAAACAAAACTTCGATCGAGACAATTAATCCTAAGCAATTAACCAAGTTGTCCGACATGTCATTGGTCCCTCGACGCTTCGTCCGATTCTTCGACGCATCGTCCTCTCGTGCAGCCTATTGCCCAATCGGCCAGTTGACTCCGCAACTCCGATATCCTTGGCACAATACCCGCTCTTCTTGGCCCGATGCCCGAGTCCACGGCCCGAAGCCTTCTGTCGATACGTCGACCGATCCACCGGCCCGACGTCCAATCTTCTGACATGTTCCTTCGGCACAACATGATTATCCTGCTTTAATTGTCTCATCCTGATCGAAGCATCCTGCGTCACTCAAAATGCAGATTAAATCATAAACATATATCAAGTAGTTTCATCATCAAAATACGAGATTCAACAATCACAAATGAATCTATCAGTGATTGAAATGTGTTGTCCTAAGAGATAGGTTGATATCCTTTCTTCATCATCTTTTTGCATGTTGTTATAAAACAATCTAACCAGTCTAGGATAAATGGGTTCGTTGATCTGTAAAATGGGAAGTAGATTAAGGTTTGCAAACCAATGGATAGTCTCTACATCTCTTAGTTCATTCAGATATACATATTTTCCCTTATTAATGCTTCTTAGTTCAAAGGAGAGAAATTTTTCAGCATGGTTTTTGGAATCAAAAAGAGTGAGATCAAACTCTTCTACTACTCTCCTCTTTCCCTTGTCCCTTGAGGATCTTCTAGATCCCATTACTACTGCTGTTTTAGAGGGATGATGATGAGCTAAAGTAAATGAAGAACAAAACAGAATTTTAAGAGCTTCTTAGAGAGTACCTTTGTGAAATCTTCAAGAGAAGGAAGGATTCTTGATGTTTTGCTCCGAAATGGGAGGTATTTGGAAGGCTTAGAGGAGTGAAGTGGGAGTGGAGGAGTCTTGGAAGAGTAGAGGAGGGAATGGGGGTGAGTTGGGGTCGGTTCCTTAGCCGGCCCTAGCGTGATTTTAGAGGGCAGAGCTGCTGGCGGTTGCACCTCTGGCTGGAGCGGTGCAACCTCTGGCAACCCGTGATGGCTGGAGGTGCAACCGCCAGCTGGAGAGGTGCCACCGCCTGCAGCAGGTGAGCACTTAGGATGTTTTGATTTAGGGAGCCTTTGCCTTGAGGAGAGTTTCAGAGCAATTGATGTTTGTTACATGATTTCGTATGAGTTTTTATTTAAGAAAGAAGCTCTTTGTAAGATAGATCTTTTAACGTGCATACGAATGTTTGTTTGGTGTCCCTTTTATGACATGTTTAGTTTCTACAAGAATTAATTCGTAGATGAACAGGTTTTGAAGATCAGGGGTATGTGAATTTGGATATCATATGTTTCTAATTGTATCGTATTTGTGATTTCATAGCTTCCACTTGTTACTTAAGCGTTGCGAGTTCCTTTTTGATTTTATGATCATTGAGAGTCAAGGAGCAGAACATTATTTCTTGCTCCGGCCTAGACTTTCAATGTTTTTATAGGAACGGATGATCTTTAGGAATCCATTTGCTTTTGGGTGCCTCATAAATAGATCTACATTTTCTATCATGTTGCATAGAGTTTATCATGGTTCCTTTAGGAACCCAAATTAATTTGTTTGGACTTATTTTCTTGAATGGACAACAATGTGTCTTGTGTCCAGATTTGCAACAAAAGTTGCACTTGGTTTGGTGTTGAACGTGTAAGATGGGGCCTTTTACAAAGGTAGTTGGATTTCGGTGAGGACTCCTCACAAATCCAATCCCACTTCTTTTGGGAGCATGACCCTTGTTTGTAAGGATCATGTTTAATGACTTGCTACCAACCTCGAATTTCTTCAAGGTGTCCTTAAGCAGCAAGTTTTCTTTTTGTATAGTTTCTAAATCATGACATTTGATACATGAGTTTAAACTATCATGATGTTCGACTTTTAACTTATCAAACTCACAAGTAAGATTATCATGTACTCTTTTTAGCAACTTGTATTTTCTATTTATAACTTTGCATTCATCAAATAAATCATGGAAGGCATTTAATAATTCATCGAAAGATAAATCAGCATCTAATAAATCCGTTACCTCCTCTTCGATGGCCATAAAGGCGTAATGAGCAACTTGCTCGGTGTTGGATTCTTCTTCCTCGGATGCGCTCGAATCATCCCATGTTGCTTGGAGCGCCTTCTTCTTTGTTGTTCTTTTCTTGACTTGGGGACAATCACTTTTGTAATGTCCCGGCTTTTTACATTCATAGCAGATCACTTGGTCCTTCTTAGGTTCAAGTTTATTTTTCACATCGTTTTTAAACTTGTTTCTTTTGAAGAATTTTTTAAACTTTCTTGTCAAAAGTGCCAAGTCATCGTCACAATCCTCATCACTTGAGTTTTCTCTCAAGTGGCATTCAGAAGTTTTAAGTGTCATATCCTTCCTGTTCTTTGGAAGGATGTCTTCTTGCTCTTCATGAGCTTTGCAGGTCATTTCGTAGGTCATTAATGACCCGATTAGTTCTTCAAGAGGGAAATTTTGCAGATCCTTTGCCTCTTGAATGGCGGTGACTTTAGGATCCCAACTCTTAGGAAGGGATCTTAGTATCTTATTAACAAGCTCAAAATCCGAAAAGCTCTTTCCGAGTCCTTTTAGACCGTTGACGACATCCGTGAAACGGGTAAACATGTCGCCAATGGTTTCACTCGGTTTCATTCGGAAAAGTTCAAAAGAATGCAGCAACAGATTGATTTTTGACTCTTTCACTCTACTTGTGCCCTCGTGGGTCACTTCAAGTGTGTGCCAAATATCAAAAGCAGTTTCGCAAGTTGAAACACGATTAAACTCGTTTTTATCAAGAGCGCAAAATAAGGCATTCATAGCCTTTGCATTAAGAGCGAAAGCCTTCTTCTCCAAATCGTTCCAATCGATCATTGGAAGAGAAGATTTTGAAAATCCATTTTCAACAAGGTTCCACAGTTCTAAATCCATAGAAATAAGAAAGATCCTCATTCGGGTCTTCCAGTAAGTGTAGTCCGTTCCACTGAACATGGGTGGACGTGTAATTGAATGCCCCTCTTGGTTTCCGGCGTATGCCATCTCTCTTGGGTTTTAATCCTTTAGAGAGTTAACCTTGCTCTGATACCAATTGTTAGGATCGAGAGCACTAAGAGGGGGGGGGGGTGAATTAGTGCAGCGGAAATCTTACAATAATTTAAAAACCAAAAGCTGCGTTTGTTCAAAAACTATTATGATGCAAAAGCAAATTCTCAGTTTGTATCTAAGTGCAGTTTGCGTCTCAGCGCAGATTGCGTCTAAGCGCAGTTTTGCGTCTAAGCGCAGATTGCGTCTAAGCGCAGATTGCGTCTAAGCGCAGTTTTGCGTCTAAGCGCAGTTTTACGTCTAAATGCAGATTTACGTCTAAACGCTGATTTACGTCTAAACGCAGTTTTACGTCTAAACGCAGATTTACGTCTAAACGCAGTTTTACGTCTAAACGCAGTTTTACGTCTAAACGCAGATTTACGTCTAAACGCAGTTTTACGTCTAAACGCAGTTTTACGTCTAAACGCAGATTTACGTCTAAACGCAGTTTTACGTCTAGACGCAGATTTACGTCTAAACTTTGAAACTCGTTTGTATATTCGCAGAAGACAGTATGCAGTTGAAATCAAGACGTAAACGTAAACTGAAATCTGATGATTGAGCGAAGAAAGCCGATTTACGTCTGAATGCAGTTTTACGTCTAAATGTTGAAACTCGTTCGTAAAATCGTAGAGGACAGATTGCAGTTATTAATAGGATTAAAATGTAAGCGTAAACTGCAAAGAAGCTCGTTCGTAAAGGCACGGAAAACAGTTCTGCAGAATCAAACGTAAACGTAAACTGTAATGTATGAAAATACGAGTTTACGTCTGAATGCAGATTTGGAAGAACAGCACTTAGAACTTGTTCGTGAAAGCGCAGAGAGCAGTAGTGATGAGGGAGGTTTGCAGTAATGATAAAGTGCTCGAAAGTAAACGAAAACCAGAGATTTAGAGTGGTTCGGTCAGCCTTGACCTACTCCACTTTTGGCTTCCTCCACCGATGAGGTTGCCGACGTCAACTAGGTGCCTTCCTTCAATGGGCGAAGGCCAAACTTCCCTCTTACAGTTTCTCTCCTTTTGGCAGGCTTAGGAGACAACCTTTACAGACCTTTCTCTCCTCACTTTACAATCAAAAACTTGAAGAACAGAAGGAGGAGACTTAAAGGCTTTACAACACTTTTGAGCTCTTTAGAATCACAGAAAAGATCACAATTTCGGTATAGGTCTGTATCTTTTCAGTGCTGAATGGGTGGGGTATTTATAGGCCCCAACCCAATTCAAAATTCGAGCTCAAAACGATCAAATCGATCAAATCCCAGAATTCTGGGATCAGGCGGTTGCACCTCTCGACTGGAGAGGTGGCACCGCCTGGCAGAGCTCGAAGACTGAGCTCTGCCGATTGCTTCTCTCTGCCAGAGCTCGAAGACTGAGCTCGATGGTTGCATCACCTGGCAGAGCTCGAAGACTGAGCTTGGTGATTGCATCTCCTGGCAGAGCTCGAAACAGAGCTCGGTGGTTGCATCACCTGGCAGAGCTCCAAGCTGAGCTCAGGCTGATCCACCTCTCTGCTAGAGCTCGAAGACTGAGCTTGGTGAATGCATCACCTGGCAGAGCTCGAGACTGAGCTCAGGCTGATGCACCTCTCTGCCAAAGCTCGAAGACTGAGCTTGGTGAATGCATCGCCTGGCAGAGCTCGGAACTTGAGCTCTGGCGGTGCAACCTCTTGGCTGGGGCGGTTGCACCTCCCAGCCGTGCAGCCCTGGCGGTTGCACCTCCTGGCTGGGGCGGTTGCACCTCCCAGCCCCACAGCCCAGGCGGTTGCACCTCCTGGCTGGGGCGGTTGCACCTCTCAACCCCACAGCCCAGGCGGTTGCACCTCCTGGCTGGGGCGGTTGCACCTCCTGGTGCAATCAGGGTCCGAATGGCTCACTCCATTCGACCCACTTTGAATCTTTTCAGGGGCCCAATTGCCCCAAGATTAAGCTAATGGGATCACCTCCCATTTTCATGCTTAATCATCGTGCTAACTACGATTATCTCTAAGACAACTTCTGCAGCTTGCTCCGATCCGTCAATCGCTTCTTCCGGCGAGTTTCCTGCCAACTTCCGTCGATCAACCGATAACCCTCGGTGATCCTTCTGCGGACATCCGGCATACTCCTGGACTTTGCGACGATCCACTTGGCGAGTTCCGACGAGCTTCGCTTGGCAAGCTTCTGGACTTCTCGGATCTGTTCTCTCTGAACCTCCGACGACCGTCCGAACTTCCGTCGAACTCTCGAACTCCCAACGTGATCATGATCTTGACTCCGGCGCAACTCCTGCTGCTTGTCTTACTCTCATCGTAGTTAATCCTGCACACTTATCTCAACACATAGATTAGATAACAAATGACAATTGACTTCATCATCAAAATCCGAGATTCAACATATCAATGTTTTCATATTGTGAGTATCAATTCATGACTACCACAAGATATTATTTGTGACTTCAATTTTGCAAGATCAAGATTATGATTTAGATAAAACTTATTCAAATTAAATCATTAACTTGAAGTTCATAATCAAGTCATTAAAATTAATTTCGAGATTCATAAAATATCATGAAATCATTAATCTCGATCAAATGGGAAAAGCATTTTTTAAGAGATTCTTTTTCATCTAAGTATGCCTTAGTGTTTATATGCCAAATTAAGATAAGCATAAGGCAAAGAAATCTTGTATTCAAGGCTCATGATTCATTTGAAAAGATATAGTACAAAGAGCAACTTGAAACATTCTTATCAAAGATCACATTTTAAAATATTCCAAGTTTCAAGATATCAATATGACACTTCATTGAATTGCATTTCATTTGAAGAAACCCTTTTTGATAAATGTAGGGAGCATAATGAACGATCTTGATTTATAAAGAGCTTCATGTTATAATTATCAAGATCATGATTATGATTATTCTCTTTAGCAAAGAATCACAAAAGCACTTTATTTTTGCATAAGAAATCACATTGTGTTATGATTTATAAATTCTTTTTCTGCACACGAATCATAGGAGATATGAATGTGAAACAAATCTTTGCAAGCAAAAACACTATCATTCATATTTCAAGATGGAGTTTATAAGCATGAATCATTTCATCAAATCCATTTTAGAAAAATATTTTTCATAAGTGTATGAGAAAATCCAATTGTTAGGATACCAATTGTTAAGTGAATCCGAAAATGAAATTAACACTTTCATATATTCAGACATGATTTTTGCTATAGATCTTGAAATTAAGTCAAGAAGATCAAACAAGCTCATGATCATGGATAACTTAAAATCACATGCATAAAATTGTTAATAACCATTTCATATTACATCTTTATGCATTACTTTAAATCAAACGTGATTTCATTCAACAATGTTAATCAAACATGATACACATTATTACTTCTTAACCATGATCAAAATCATTTTGTTTGTTTATCATAAAATATGCAATATTATTTTCGAAATTATCAGCATGATCATAATTTTTGTATTTTTATTTTTAAACATGTAATTTTCAAGAAAATTAATTCTAAACTAAAAAAGAAAATATATCATGAAAGCATCAAGTAATTTCAAAATAAACCAAAGGCATTTTAATTACCTCAATGTCGTAGGCTAGTAAGGCGTAGTTTGCCGCCTCGCTTTTGTTGACTTTCTCGTCTTCAGATGAGCTCGATTCATCCCAATTTTTGTTCTTCTTCTTGCGTTTAAAGCAAGTAGTTCCATTCTTTTTGCTTTTTAATTTTCGTTTCATTTGTAGTTTAAGTTCACCATCACTTGAGCTTATGCTCGAGTGGTCTTCAAATGTTCTATGTCCCAAATCCTTCCTGTTCTTTGGAAGGTGGTTCTCAAGTTCTTCACGTGCATTGCACGTCATTTCATATGTGATCAATGAACCAATTAGTTCTTCAAGTGGAAATTGGTTCAAGTTTTTCGATTCTTGAATAGCAGTTACTTTTGAATCCCAAGTTTTAGAAAGTGAGCGCAAAACTTTGTTAACGAGTTCAAAATCCGAAAAGCTTTTACCAAGTGATTTTAAACCATTGACGACATCCGTAAAACGGGTGTACATGTCAACAACGGTTTCGCTTGGTTTCATATGAAAAAGCTCGAAATCAAGCAGTAAAATATTAACTTTCGAGTCTTTGACTCTACTAGTTCCCTCGTGCGTGATTTCAAGAGTGCGCCAAATATCGAAAGTCGTTTCACACGTAGAAATCCGATTGAACTCATTTTTGTCCAATGCGCAAAATAAGGCATTCATAGCCTTTGCGTTTAAAGAAAAATTCTTCTTCTCCAAATCCGACCATTCGTTCATCGGTTTGGAGGGAAGTTGAAAACCGTTTTCAATGATATTCCATAAATCCAGATTTAGAGAAATTAAGAAAACTCTCATTCGAGTTTTCCAATAAGTGTAGTCCAATCCGTTAAAGAACGGTGGACGAAAGACCGAACAGCCCTCTTGAAAAGTCATTTCTCTCGGGTGTAAATCCGAAATGAGAAATACCCCGCTCTGATACCAATTGTTAGGATCGAGAGCACTAAGAGGGGGGGGGTGAATTAGTGCAGCGGAAATCTTATAGTAATTTAAAAACGAAAGCTGCGTTCGTCCGATAAAAAACGATTTCGATATAAAAGCAGAATCACAGTGCAGTTTGCGTCTAAGCGTAGTTTTGCGTCTGAGCGCAGTTTGCGTCTAAACACAGTTTGCGTCTAAGCACAGTTTGCGTCTAAACTCAGTTTTACGTCCAAACACAGTTTTACGTCTAAACGCAGTTTTACGTCTAAACGCAGTTTTACGTCTAAACGCAGTTTTGCGTCTAAACGCAGTTTTACGTCTAAACGCAGTTTTACGTTTAAACGCAGTTTTACGTCTAAACGTAATTTTATGTCTAAATGTAGTTTTGCGTCTAAAAGCAGTTTTGAACCTTGAAAAGCGTTTTACGTAGAAAGCAATTTGCAGTTATAAATGGAATCCGAATGTAAGCGTAAACTGCAGTGTGAAGATCGTACGAAAACACGATTTACGTTTGAATGCAGATTCTGAAAGATCAGAGCTTAGAAACTCGTTCG